>NW_026651446.1:274858-306967 GCF_028751815.1 Salvia miltiorrhiza | reverse complement strand
GGCAGCAAGCAGCAGCCCGGCGTGCAGCCCGCCTTGCCTCCGGCTCTCCAACCTCCGTTCATTCGATGTTGATTCGTCGTCGTCTTTGTCTCGATTTTCAATTTTACAGATTACAACGGAAAAACAAAAACAATTGAAATTCTAATCTAACCACGGATTTTCTCGTGGTGAAAAACGATTACAACGTCAAAACGACGTATCCCACGAATCAACAGACCACGAAGAACAGCAGCAGTAAAAACAACGCATATTATTAATCGTACATAAATTAATAATAGAGCCAAGAAATTAATCCTGGGCTCTGATACCAATTGAAGGAATATTAAACTGAATTAATGTTCCGTTTGCCCGATGATCGTTTCTTGGAATATTATTAATTTATCATACAACGATTAATCCCTAACATGCTCCTATGAATTTAACAGCTGCACGTTGGAGCTCAGAAATACCTGAAGAATTCAGAAGAATTCGCAGATTCGCATCTGAACAGACCAGTCAGCTTCAAGCCTTCGTTTGAAGCCTCAAACGTCCTCAAATCGAATTTCGCCCAGAAATACGACTTCTTCATCTTCGAGAGAGCTTTCCGTGGCCGCCTGATTCGTCTGAATCGGAGTTCTGTGGAGGAAGTTATGGCCGTTTTACGGAGACTGCCAGAACTTGGTTTCCTGCGAAAATCTGACTCCAGCTCTGATCTTCTCGACTGTATCCCGCTCAGCTTTCACCGTTGGATGGACAACGATCTATGAAAGTCCCAAGAGAGAAATAAGCCCCACACGTTTTTCTTCCCTGCGCCCCACAGCTCTCAAAACCCTAATATTTTATCAGTGTGTTTTCCTGAGAGCTGACAGCTGTATTTAATTAAAATTAAATACGTGTGGGCACAGAATTAGTGTAGGAGGCGTTTTTCTCTCCTTCTAGGGCTAGGAGACATTGGGCCAGTCCAGGGACCAGATACAAGGAATAAAGATGGGCCTCAAATAAATTAATTTATCTATGGTCAGCCCAGACCATAATTAATTTATAAATATCAGTTCATTCCACTAGAGAACCGATACTGACTTACCCCTTTATTGCCGGTGATGAGTCGGGGGCTTGTATTTAGACTTATTAAATCTCCGTATTTAAAATATCCGACATCCATTAATTAATTAGAGCTCTGACAGCTTAAATTAATTAATCTCTTAATAATTCCTTAAGCAGTACCACTCAAACTTTATTATTGAGCCTGAACTTAATCAACCTGCAGGGTTTAGCGCAATAAACCTTATTGAGCTCCTTAAGGGGATGTCATTATCCTATACCGGATACGGGTACTAATACAGATAATCAAATATCATATATTAACCGCTATCACCCAAGATACAGAGTACTCGAGTTAGTATATAACTTTCACCCATAGTAAGTCAAAGTGATATACGAATTAATATATATATCTGAATACTTATTAGTATTAAGATTTATAAGTCACCGAGATCTTGATTCTTCACTTAAGTCAGATAGAAGAATACATCTCAAACTGTGGTCCTATCAATACGTAATGACGTACCAGTATAGACAAGTAGCCAAGACAAACTACTTCCATCTATACTGCAGCCTAAACCAATAACTTGTCCTAGAGTTATTTCGGCTGTGATCATATTATATCTCTTAAGGTTATTCCAATTATATGGTCTTCTGTGATCTACAACACACCATATAATCTACTTATATAGAGATAAAGAACATACATATGCAATCATGAACACAATCAGATAGGAGATTAGATAGTGAACTTAGGAAACATTGTATACAAGCATAAAACGTTCTTGCTTTCAGTATACAAATCCAACACATCTGGGGGAAGAAAGAGGAACGCACCTCGTCGACAGGTGCCGCGATTAAGCAATAGCCCATTCTCAGATGAGATCCTATTGGAACCCTTACCCGTGAACTACCGACCAATCTCTCTCGACTATGATGGGACGACCGACCCAGAGGCACATATGGCACGGTTCGAAGGCCTGGCATCGTTACACCAATATGGAAAAGGCATAAAATGCCGAATTTTTGCCACCACCTTATCAGGAATGGCCCAAAGATGGTTCCACAACTTGAAAAGCAGCTCCATTTACTCTTGTGGGGACTTATACCTCATGTTTATGCGACAGTTTGCTAGTTCCAAGAGAATGGGAAAGACTGCTATATCTCTGATGGATGTCAAACAGGAACCGCAAGAATCGTTAAGGGAGTATGTGGCCAGGTTCAACATGGCCGTGCTAGATACACCAGAGGCAAAATCACAAATCAAGTGTTACGCGTTCGTCCGAGGATTAAAGCAAGGCCCCCTTTTCGACGCATTACAAATTACACCGCCTAAGGAATTTGACAACATCATGGCCATACTACCAGGATACCTGCAATTAGAGGACGCTAAGGCCGCACGAAGGGCCGAAGCTGATAAACTCCGCGTGAAGAAAGGCGACAACGGGATGCATCCCAGCGATAAACACTCTCAGAGAACACCATACAAGGGCCTACCACCAAGAATACCAGCTATGGAAGTCGAGACCAGGTCTCCTTCCCCAGGACCTGCGCAGACTGATCGGCGCAACAAAGGCGGTGATACACAGGAACGCCACCCGTTGAACAGGCCTGCTGACGAAATCTTCCATCTTGTCAAAGACGAAACTTGGTTCTGAGCCCCGTGGAACTACACCCGTGGTAATCCCAAACCAGGGAAGAATGACTTGTTGTGCGAATACCATAACGCCTATGGACACACAACCGCGAACTGCGGACACTTGATGAACCAGTCGGAGATATTAGTAAGACAAGGTCGGCTGGACAGATTTATTGCTGGACCTCCGAAGAAGATGAACAGAGAACGACACAACCGTAATCATGATAATCACAGACGCGACGAGAGGGAGATGAGAAATGGCGCGGATGACAGACGCGAAGGAGAACTAAGGAATGAAATACCAGAGCGACCACCTTTCCAAAGGGAAATTCATATGATCGTCGGAGAAAATGGTACACCCACATCAAACAGAGCGAAGAAACAACTTGTTAGGGCTGTGAGAACAGGACACTTTAGCTCAAAGGTCATGGCTATCACCAGCGCAGCCAGTGAGCCCACCATATCCTTTGGCCCGGAGGATGCCAGATCGCTAATGTACCCCCATGATGACGCCTTAGTCTTCTCAACAGACGTGGCCGGATGCCTGGTCCACCGAGTTTTTGTAGACTCGGGCAGTGCGGTGAATATTGTGTACTGGGACTGCTGGAAGGCCCTTGGCTCGGATGTCAGTATTGAACCAACGAATGCACCACTCTACGGATTCTCAGGAGAATCAGTTGTACCGATCGGGATGGTAGAATTACCGGTCACTTTGGGGCGATCACAGGGTTATAAAA
This sequence comes from Salvia miltiorrhiza, assembly GCF_028751815.1. NCBI lineage: Eukaryota > Viridiplantae > Streptophyta > Magnoliopsida > Lamiales > Lamiaceae > Salvia > Salvia miltiorrhiza. Next base: position 303,571 of record NW_026651446.1, on the reverse strand, counting down.
CCAGAACAATCAGATTCTTGATCATAGATGCTCTAAAGCCTACGTACAACATCATTTTGGGGCGGCCTGCTCTAAACACCTTCAAGGCAGTGGTTTCCACATTCTACCTCAAAATGAAGTTTCCGATAGACGGGGGAAGGATTAGGGAAGTGTGGAGGGATCAAGCCACATCGAAGCAATGTCATGTACAAACTTTAACCCAGCGTACTGGAGACGACCCCAACACGCGAAAGCAGAAACGAAAGCAAGCAAAAACCCCGGGGGAACCAAATGATCAAAGAAATGAGAAGATGGGGATAATCACCGCGTCAAACCCTGAACACAGAGAAATCATGGAACTCAGAGACGGAGCTGATAAACAACCCCTTGTCTCCACAAGTGATGCGTGCTTGTCCATCGAACTTTTTCCTGACAAGGAGGGACACACTACCAAGATCGGAGCAGGAATGACACCCGTCCTCCAAAGGGAAGTCACCGCATGCCTGCGCAGGAATGCGGACGTATTTGCATTCAATACTTTCGACCTAAAAGGGATAGACAGAGAGCTAGCTGAACATCATCTTAATGTGGATCCGATGGTTAAACCCCTCAAACAGAAAACAAGACACTTCGGTGCGGAGAAGGACGCAGCAATTCGGGAACAAGTCCAAGCCCTCCTAGAAGCAGGACATATTGTAGAAATCCAGTATCCTGAATGGATATCTAATGCAGTCATGGTAGAGAAGAAAGCCAAGGTGTGGAGAATGTGCGTGGACTATAGAGATCTCAACGCAGCTTGTCCTAAGGACTGTTACCCACTCCCTCGGATAGACCAGCTGGTGGACGCTACTTCGGGATGTGAGCTCCTGTCCATGATGGACGCTTACCAAGGATATCATCAAGTGAAGATGCACCCGGGAGATGTAGCCAAAACTGCCTTCGCAGTGTGCACTGGAGTCTTTGGATGGGAAAGCATGCCCTTCGGCCTCAAGAATGCAGGCGCCACATACCAGCGTATGATGGACAAAATTTTCAGGACGCAGCTAAGGAGAAACATATCGGTGTATGTTGACGATATGCTAGTGCGCAGCATCAAAGCCAGTTCCCACGTGGCTGATTTGGAGGAAACCTTCTCAGTAGTTCGCAAGAATAGACTAATGCTCAACCCCACCAAATGCACCTTTGGAGTGCAATCAGGAAAGTTCTTGGGTTACAGGGTAACACCAGAGGGAATTGAAGTCAATGCTGACAAAGTTAAAGCCATCCTGAACATGACCCCACCCAGGAATGTCAAAGAGATTCAAACACTTCAACGGTCGGATTATTGCACTGAGTCGGTTCATCTCACGCTCAGCTGAGCGAAGTCTACCGTTTTTCAAAGTTCTAAGGAAAGGAAGTCGATTCGAATGGAGTAGTGAGTGCCAGAGAGCTTTCGAAGACATAAAGGCCTACCTAACCAAACTACCAGTGCTAACAAAGCCTTCTTCGGGAGAACCACTATACCTATATATCTCTGTGGGAATTGAATCTCTGAGCTCAGTGCTGGTCCGAGAGGAGAACCGGCAACAAAAACCCATATACTTTGTAAGCAAGGTCATCCAGGGTGCAGAGCTACGCTATACTGAGGTTGAAAAGACCGCATACACAATCATGATCACAGCCAGAAAGTTAAGGCCATACTTCTTATCACACAAGGTCATTGTGAGAACAATAATACCATTCAGACAAATCTTAGGGCGACCGGATCTAGCAGGGAAAATGGTGAAATGGGCCATAGAGCTTGGAGAATATGAGGTCGAGTTTGAGCCACGCACTACCATTAGAGCGCAAGCACTAGCGGATTTTATTCAAGAAACAACGAGGTGGCCTATGAGGGGGCCGTGGGCAGCGCAAGTTGACGGGTCGGTCACTAAAGAAGGGTGTGGGGTGGGAATCTACATTACCTCACCTGAAGGGGAGGTCTATCAATTTGCTATCAAGTTTGAAGATAAGTTATCCAACAATGAAGCCGAATATGAAGCAGTGCTAAGGGCAGCCCACATACTCAGAGAACTCAGAGCCGACAACGCAGTGATTAAGACCGATTCTCAACTGGTGGCACAACAATTAACAGGAGGTTGTGGGATAAAGGAAGAAAGAATGAAACACTACTTTGACAAGGTCCAGGAGATTGGGAAGAAGTTTGAGAAATTTGAAATACAACAAGTGCCGAGGGAAGAAAACCAACGAGCAGACCTCCTGGCTAGAGTAGCCAGCGCAGTTGAACAAACTTGGAGCGAGGACATAACCTTGGTATTCGAACCTAAAAGGGAAGTGGTGGCGCAGGTATATAATATTGAAACCAAGGATGACTGGAGAACGCCCATCATATACTATCTGAAAAATGGTAAACGAATGAAGGAGGACACCTCACGGTATGCCAAATACGAGAATTACTGCCTCATCGACAATCAGCTCTATAAGAGGTCCTTCACACACCCATTCTTGAAATGCCTGGCCCCTGAAGAAGCACAGTTTGCCTTAAAAGAGGTCCATCAAGGGTGCTGTGGTAATCACAGTGGACACAGGGATTTGATAAGGAAAATAATTAGAGCAGGATTTTACTGGCCCGGAATCAGCAAAGAATCGAAGGCCTTTGTGCAAAAATGCGAGGCTTGTCGGAAACACGCTCCCAAAATCAATATACCTGGGGAAGAAATGGGGATCATATATGCTACGCATCCTTTCGACAAATGGGGAATCGACATTGTGGGTAAATTACCAACTGCTCCGGGAGGCAAGTGTTTTCTTATAGTCGCCGTAGATTACTTCTCTAAATGGATCGAAGCAGAGGCTGTCACCAAAATTGACGATAACACAGTGGAAAAGTTCATATGGAAAAACATCTGTTGTCGATACGGGGTGCCAAGGATTTTGGTTTCGGACAACGGAACCCAGTTCACGAGCAAGAGGATTGAGGATTTTTGTTCTCGGATGGATATCACACAGAAATTTGTGTTAGTAGCCCACCCTCAGGCCAACGGACAGGTAGAGCTGGCAAACCGCACTATATGTGAGGGGATCAAGAAGAGACTTGAACGAAGCAGGGGACGATGGGTTGAGGAGTTAGACACAGTGTTATGGGCATTGAGAACCAGCCCGAAGACCGCAACCAGAGAAGCTCCTTTAACTTTGGTATATGGGTCGAACGCTGTGGTACCTGTCGAAGTAAGGCTGGAATCTCATCGGATCACAACCTATGACACTGCACAGAATGAGGAATTGCGTCGACTTGACTTGAACTTGATTGAGTTACAGAGAGAGGAAGCACAAGTGAGGGCGGCAAAGTACAAAAGCATTATCAAGGCTGGTTACGACAAGAAAGTAAAGCTGCGCAGACTTGGGAAGGAAGACTTGGTACTCAAACGGGCAGACGCCTTGAAGCCCGTAGGGAAATTTGAAGCTAACTGGGAAGGACCTTTTGTCATCACGGAAGTCTTGGGAGGAGGAGCTTATCACCTAGCAGACCAGGAAGGGCGGCCTCTCACCAGGCCATGGAACATAAGTAACCTCAAGAAATTTTACGTGTAAGTGCTATATTCAGTTACCATCATGTAGACCAAACACTCTTTTTCCCACTCGGTTTTAATGAGGTTTGGGCCATGGATATCTTAATAAAATGGATTTCATGGTTTAGGGAAACATACTCTTACTTGCGTAACACCTGGACACACACTCACACTGCATCTTTGTTCCACTAAGGGCCGCTCTGCGGGGGTGTACCATCCTAAGGGCCGCTCTGCGAGGGTGTACCATCTTAAGGGCCGCTCTGCGGGGGTGTACCATCGTTGTTCCACTAAAGGCCGCTCTGCGGGGGTGTACCATCTTTGTTCCACTAAAGGCCGCTCTGCGGGGGTGTACCATCCTAAGGGCCGCTCTGCGGAGGTGTACCATCTTTGTTCCACTAAGGGTTGCTCTGCGGGGGTGTACCATCCTAAGGGCCGCTCTGCGGGGGTGTACCATCTTTGTTCCACTAAGGGCCGCTCTGCGGGGGTGTACCATCTTTAGGGCCGCTCTGCGGGGATATACCACCTTTGTATAGAAATTTTATTAAAGAAAAAATAAAACCCTTGATAGCACAAGTGTTGACAAGACAAAAAATCAGAAAAACCCCGAAGCAAGGAAAAAACAACAACCCAAGCGAAAAACAAGACAAGGCAGTAAAACGAAATCACAAGTCAGAGCAGCCGAGTCTGCTAGAGTAGCAAAGCCATCAAATAGCCAAAGGAATCAAAGCCCAGACCAGAGAAATCGAGAAGCCGGAGGAACCGAATGCCAGTGCAATAAAGTCAATCTCCAGAGCAGCGCAGCAGGACTGCGCAGCTAGAGGAGAACAACGCAGACCACAACAGCGCAAAGCTGCGCAGTACAAAAGCGTAGAGCAGCGCGGATCAAAGCAGCGCAACTAAAATGCCTTTCCAATCAACCACGTATGATGTTTCAGCTCGGGAACTAAGATCGTTGTACTAAGCGTGACAAACATAAAAATTGGGAATAACAGACGATAACAATAAAACATGAAACAACATCATCTAGAGCATCCAAGAAGATCAAATCACATATTATACAAAGTAAGTCTGAGAGAAATTATACAACGAAGATAACTTCCACAAAAATAACAAGTCTTTACAATGAGGACAACAAAAGCTAGAGAAGGAAGGATCCATTCAATCAAGGTGTTGGGGAGAAGAAGGATTCACGATGAACTCTTCGACAATGGGCTCCTCAACATGAACAGGCTGCACGACCTCCTGGATCACCGGATTCGACACCACTGGCAGCTGGAATACGACCGAAGTTGCCTCTAGCACAGCTCCAGACTGCGCAGCCTCGGGTACCACCACTTCCGTCTCTGCCCGCGCTACTCGTGGGGTAGACCCCTTCTTGCCTTGGGAAGGAGGCACGGCCTTGGAGGAAGTCGAAGGAGGGTAGACCAGGGTCCCCCCGGGATAATTGCCTCGAGGGAAGCGCATATGGCTGCGCAGCTCATCGAGGTAGGGTGATCGGATCACCGGCTCTGTAGGTAAGGTGCCCCCGCTTCATCCTTAGCAAAGAGTCGGAGGGCTTTATCCAAAACTGGAAGCCACCAACCAGGAGTCGAAGGAGCAGAAGGGTCAATTCCTAGCAGCTCGTTTAGACCGGTGTCATCCACCCGATCCAATACAGCATCAAAGTCAAACCGGCTGCGTTGTTCAGGCGTTGCTCCCACTTGGTCAAGGGCAAGCCGACTGCCTTCCTTCACCAAGAATTGCATAGCCGGACCCATTAAGAGGAGCATGTCAGGAGAACAACGGAAGGCTTGAAGGGAATCCTCCAACATGTGGCGCAGGAATAATTGACCCGGCGCAGATAAGAAGTATTGTCGACGGAACTCTTTTATCCCTCGCATGAACGCTTGGTTCTCCTGGTCAGCAACCTTCGCCTTCACTTGATTCAATTTCGCCCGGCAATCCTCCGACATCTCGTGCTTGACAGCCTCTAGTTCTTTCGCCTTGTCCCTGGACATACGAGCAAACTCAGTCTCGATGGACTCCTTCTCCACTGTCATCTTTGATAGATCAGCCCGAGCTTGGCGCAGCTGCTCCCGTAGTTCAGTATTAGCGGCTAGAGAGGCCATGAGTTCCTCTTCCTTGTCATGGAGACTAGAGGCCGCCCGGGTCATATGGCGGGAAGCTGACAAACACTTTACCCGCAACTGCACAGACATAATCATGGTTCATAGCATAAGCTTAAAATCCACAAAAAAAAAAAAAATAATAATAATAATAATAAAATAAAAAATAAAAATTATTAATTATAAAAGAGAAAACACAGATAACTTACTTGTTCCACGCCCAAGCACATGTCGAAAGCCAAGTCCCCCATGTCCATGACATCGTACCTGCGCAGGTCGACAGAGGCGATCTGCGATTCCATTTGGGATTGACACTCTTGACCGGTCAAATCTTTCAAAGCACGAGGGCCTGGAATCTCTACAACGGAGTCGGACCCTCCCCCTGCCTGCGCAGCTTGACGAGGCGCATCATCGAGCAGAGCTTCGAAGGAATCTTTATCCCCGGCACCAGGAGCAAGGACTTTCTTTTTCTTAGATGGCCGGGAAGAATCCACTTGATGAGCCTTACGACGTTTACGGGCAGCAAGGGTTCCACCCTCAGCGGAGCTTGCTTCACTCTCGTCGCGGAGTTGAAGAGGCTGAGCGCCAGCAGCAGACAAAACCGTACGGGGTTGTCCGGGATTGAAGGATTCAGGGGTCACACGTTGCGCCGACCCAGTCTGCGGAGTAGCATCTCCTTCGACAGCAGGATCGGGGAAGAAACGGAAGGAATCAAGGGCACAATGCTCCTTAGACCTCCACATCCCTGCGCAGGAAGAGAAATGATTAAGAAATGCAAAGTACTAACACGCTAAGCAATACAAACACTTGGAATATACCGATGGAGGTTTGGGGATAACGAGAGAAGAGGCCAGCGCTGGCCAGAACAGAGGGAGAAGCGACCAGTTGTAAGACATCAAAATCCTTGTCAACAAAAGCTTGATTTAGGAGATTGATGAGGGTAGTTTCTAGGGCATCTAGAGGTTCCCTATTTGGGGGAGAGGAGTGCTTTGTCCGATGCCATTCTACCTCATTAGTACCGGCATAGTCCTCCCAAGTCCCATTCCGCACTTGTACAAAAAAATACTTGTCGCGAAATTTTTTATCCATAGAGTGAAGGTCACTCAAGAATTTCAAATTCATTTTGGGCTTAGCGGTGAAGTTGTAATGGCAATCGGTCCGCTTGAGAATGTGTGTCTTATGAAACAACTTCACACTGCGGGGATAATTATTAGCAGTGCAGAGAATATGAAGAATGTGGGCCCTACGGAGAGAAGAAGGGGAAAGTTGAAAGAAGGGGATCCTGAACCGCTCGCATAGTTCCACAAGAAAGCCTGAAGGGGGTAAACGCAGACCCGCCTTTACCTGAGCGTGCCAGATAGGAATGGTGTCCTTACGCCATTTTCCGTCCGCATCGGGCATATCGCCGGACTCTCGCTGCATCCGGAGTTTAATTCTGGATCGTCCGGCTGAATACGTAACGACCCCCGTAATGCCGACATTTGGGCGGCGGTGAGGGTAGAACGAGGAAAATGACAGCCCTGGCACGTCATATCTTCCGCTGCGTTTATTTGTTGTTGTCGAGCACCCACAGTGGCCATGACTTACAAACGAGGAATTCGCAGAAAAAAAAAGAGAGAGAATGCAACAACACAACCGAAAGAAGCGAACAAGTCGGCGGGGATAATGGAGGAAGGGAGGACCTAACCTGGTAAGAGGAGTGATGGTCGGATGGGGAGCTTAACGAGATAGATCGGGGACGGCGGGAGATCGGAGAAACCAGAGAAGTCCGAAAGAAAAAAAAAATTTGAAGGAGAGGGAAGAAGAAGAAAATGAAGAGGCAGAGACATTTATAGGGAAAGAATTTGAATGGAAGGGACGGGGGGAAATAATTACTACGGTTGGGAAACGTGTAAGGGGAAAATGAAGGTCAGGATCTCACCTTAGAACGGCAGTTAAAATTGGAGGGCTGAGATCTCACACTCATAAAAAACAAAAACGTGGGATGACGTAGCAAAATACTCGAGAGCATCAGGCAACATTAATTATGATGGGACAGGAACTGTACCACGACGACCAGCGCAGGCAACAACATGAAACCCTCCTGCGCTGGATTACTTATCCCCTTTTCTCATACTAATTATTCCTCTACACCTCTTAGTGAACACTTCTTTCTTCTATGAAAACTCTTGGGGTAGTCCACTCCTTTTCATAGACTAGGGGGGGAGTAGCTGATGAGGGATAAGGCCCTCATCAGCGCAGTACTTGATCTATACCCCGTATTCTAATAGCATTAATGATTAACTATTATAACGATTATGGTACAAATTGGAAAACTAACAATACAGGACAAAGAGTGAAGACCCTAGCGCCGACTTAAAGGCTGCGCAGACGCCACATAGCCGAGAAGGCTGTACCGGCGCCAAGTAGCCGAGAAGGCTGCCCGGACGCCAAGTAGCTGAGAAGGCTGCGCAGACGCTACATAGCCGAGAAGGCTGCGCAGACGCCACATAGTCGAGAAGGCTGCACAGACGCCAAGTAGCCGAGGAGGCTGCGTAGACGCCAAGTAGCCAAGAAGGCTGCGCAGACAACATAACCTAGAAAGCAGCAAACACCAGCCCAGCCTAAAAAGCAGCGCAGACACAAGCGTAGCCAAGAAGACAGCGCAGGCTTATCTCAAGGCGAATACCCGAAAATGCTAGCACGGATAAGAGCTTCCCGACTACTTTCTGAAGGAGGCAAAAGCTGCAAGGCCGTTGGAGCAAGGACAGTTATCGGTGACAACGACATCAAGGACGCGATGAACACGTACCATGAAGAGAAAAGACAACCTTGCCTTCTCATCTTTGTTCACTATAAATAACACACTTGTAATAGAATAGAGGCAGATTTTTTCAGTTCTTACCAACACATATCTTGTATTCTTGAAGAACTATTCCATTGGAGAACGTTGAAGCACTCATCGGATTTTACTCTTCAGGTCTCAATCTTTTATTAATCCTTTAGTTTAGGACGTTGGTGAACTGACCCCTCACCAGAGGTGACTGTGAGCCATCTTCGGGTCGGCCGGTCACGGTACTTGAGAGGGAGGCCTACTTCTCAGTACCTTTGATATTGATTAATTGTAGATGTGGTGCATACATGTTGAGATCTTTGACTGCAGTCGTTTCCTTATGATATCATGTTTATTAAAACTGCTTACACAAGTTCAATTACGCTAAATTTATTCCTGTGTATTGCTGAGATGTGGCAAGTTTCAAACCTATAGCTCTAAGAGCACCTTTCTTGTTTTTCGGCGTTTGCCCACTGAGTATTATGTACTCACGCCCTGCATATATTTCTAAATGTGCAGGCTAAGCGAGGAGCGAGATTGGTCTGGTGCTGGTGGGAATTTGTTTAGCTGATGTATTTACTTTATCGCATTTCCTTTTTGTCAATAAAGTCTCGATGAATGAGATACTTTGTTTTCTTTTGAATCAAGCAATGTACTCGCGGTTATATGTCTTCATACATATAATCGATTCGCCTTTTGCTGCGATACTCTGAATATTATGATTCCTTATGAAAAATGAGCTATACCCGCTTTGTTTTTGTTCTTGAAATTCCTAATATTTTTGGAGTTATGACGATGTTGACATTTATACCCCTAGAGTTGATTTATGATGATTTCCTTAGCACTTTTTCATGCGAGCTTCCGCTTGATGTTCAATCTATTCTTCTTGTCTTTTATTCTTTTAAAATAGTCGTATCGATACTCGGTCCACGCTATCACTAGCGTCGGGGATCGGGCTGCGACATCTGGCTTCCGAGTTGCTCTGCTCTGGTCTTCCAGAGCTGCTTTGCTCTGGTCATCCGAGCTGTCTGCTTTGGCTTTCGAGCTGCTCTGCTCTGATCCTCCAAGCTCTTGCTGCTCTGTCCGCCGAGACGAGCTGGGGCTGCGCGGATAGCTTTACCGGGCTGGCCTGTTGGGCCATATAGTTTTGGCTTATACGAATTTTACCCATTACAATATGATATCGGGTATTCGAGTAATTCGTAACCGATGCAAAATCCTCTAGTGTTCGGGTACAGTTAACCGCATTTGTTGATTAACGAGACGGTTAACAGTCAGAAATTCAATAAATTATCGAGTATATTCGTTAATCTATACAAGTATATCGTAATATCCAAATAATTTCTGTATATTTAAATGCCTATTAAACTTTAATTAAGTTCAACAAAAATAAACTAGTTTAGAGTAATAATTACTAATTAGTTAAGTAACAAGTTATAGAGTATTATATAAAGGGAAAATACAATATTGTTATTGTTATAATGTCTGGCCTCCTTTTAATATTATCAAAATTACTTTAATATAAATAAATAAATAATACCGTAAAATTTAATTTTTCACAAATTTGTACACAGTGTTTCAATATTTTTTTTAATAATGTAATGAGCTCCAACTTTGAAAGGTCTGTGGGGCTTGTCAAGAAATATTGGAGTGCGATTTTGCATGCATTGAATACTCGTGAAATGTGTGTCCAGATATATTTTTTCTATAAAACAATGAAACGCTAACCTTCTATCGTCTGACTTTGAGCCATATGGCATTATATGAAATGTTTTGTATAAATTTGACAAAATTACAAAATTGTGACATTATTATTGAAAAGTAGATAAAATTTTATACAACACTTGGGCACGGATATTAAGAAACAAATCATTTATAATAAAATAGGAGAGAGAAAGTAACTTTAATTTGTTGATGATATATTTGTCCAAAAAGTAGGAGAGAAAAATAAAGAAATGATAATTATGTGTGAGATACAATGACAATTGATGTAAATAATAAGTTATGTGAGGATATTTGTTATGTGTTGACTTTTCATTTTATGAAGTGGCCTATTGAATTGGGACGGAGGGGGTATATTTTTCATTATAAACAACTCATCCATATAATACAAACTGAGTAATTTTTCTCGTGCAACTGACCAATTTTAATTTTTTAAACTATAACATTATACTTTTACTCATGTATTTTGACTAGAAATTGTAATATCAAAAATTTATTCACATACACGACATTGTCTCAAAGAAAATCTTCAGATAAATGTAAAAATAAAAATTTGATAATATAAGTATTAATTTATAAAAAATACTCTTTCTATCCAAGAAACAAGTACCCACTTGCCCCTAAATTTTTGTCCATTAAATAAATACCTACTCTGTTTTAGGCACATTTATATTCTCCCTTACTTTTTAATTTTACTACCCTTACCAAATGGGTCCACCCTTATTCTTAACTTCTTAATTAATCACCCTAAGTAAATTAAATTGGTCCACCCTCGTTAATTTGGGAAGTTGTTGCTCTTAGTTGGGGCAAGTTGAGTGAGTGAGTTGGTGGAGGAGGCTGTCGACGGCGACAACCCTCGTTGCAGTCGATCGGCGAGAAGAGGGGCTGAGGCCATGGAGATTATTGGCGCAGCAATTCTTGAGCTGTGAATAGAGGAATCGGCGGCAGCGGTAGCCTATTGGTTGTTGCTTGTCGGTTGGATGGGAAATAAAGTAAACGGCAGGATGGCCAGAAAAAGGAGGACCCGCGGCAACGGCAGCGATCTTGCAAGCCGCCGCAGACTGTATGGCCAAGGTCAAAAAGTTGATCAATAAATTCTTAGCAACAAATATGACTGCAACTAACACAGGTAATTGTAGCAAGCAACAAGTAATCGAGTATCGTATCCTCAGGGACTAAAAAACCGAAATCACCCTAGCTATCTCCTAAACAAACTAAACTAGTAGACAGGCAAACAAAAGTAGAGGTTGATTTACTTAAACTAAGACGCAAATAAAAGAATAACAAAGCAAATTTCTAAATCAAATAAGAAAAAACAACTGATCCTAGGGTAGTAAGTTCATTAATTAAATCTACGCAATAAACCTATTAATCCTATGTACCAGTTTAATCCAGTTATGATGAGAGATCACTTAATTAATCAATCACTCTCGCTAGAGCAGCAACGACCGTAGATTAGTAAATTCTCTATCTCCACTAGGTCTCAAGAAAATCTACTAACTCTCAATAGCTCCTAAGAATAGCTCCCTATGATCCACCTATCTCCACTAGGTCTCAAGGTTAAAATCATATCATACATTCCTGAATCCGCTAAGCAGTTATCTCCGCTAGGTCTCAAACCGAATAGCTACACATAAAAATTATTGGCCAGATAATCCACAAGAAATCAAGCACCAGGAATTATGAATCATAAACTGGAAGGCACAAAGGTATTAACAAATAAATCATATAAATTTAATCAACTATTTACAAACCCTAGAATCAGCTAATTGAAACTAGCCAGACATAATAAAAGAAAGCATAAACATAATTAAAAAGAACACAATTGGAAGAACTGAATTATATAAAAACTGAATAAGAAAGATTGTAGCAGCTAGAATCTTCAATCTTGATCCAAGCCTTAAAAACTGAAAAATAAACGTAAAATTAAAGCTATAATGTTAGAATGTAATGTGTGGAACTCTAGATAGGTCAAAAGATGACCTATTTAAAGTGTCAGGGTAAAATACAGTGTTTGAAACCCAGAAGAACTCTAAAAATCAAAAAAAAAAACCGCGCACAACATCGATTCGGCGGTCAACCCGTTGACCGCCGAGTTGGGGCTTCAAAACCATCGAAAACGGTGCCCGCCGAGCTTCCTGGACGAAGCTTAAAAGTAAGACAGAGACTTCGGCGACCAAATCGGCGCCCGCCGAATTGGTCGCCGATTTTCTTCTTCAAAATGCACATTTCGGCGGTCAACGGAGTTTGACCACCGAGTTTCGACTACTGCATGCGACTTTCTTGTTTTGGTCATAACGTTTTCGTTCGAACTCCGATTTATGATCCGTTTGCGCTCACGAACTTGTATTGAGACGATATACAACTTCTATTTCAAACAAGTTTTCCAAATTCAAACTCAATAAACCTACAATTTCCTTCAAAGTTCGAGTAAGAATCATGTTTCACAAGATAAAGCAAATTAAGCACAAAACAATCATCCAACACTCAATTTCCTATAAAATTAACATCAAAAGAACATTAAAAACCATGGAAAAATGAGTGTTATCAATGAGCGAGAGACTATTTATGTTGTTGGCCAAAGGACGAGCGAGTGAAAGAGAGTGAGAGATCAAAGGAGAGGGAGAAAGTGTCACATCCCAATTCTTGAATGAATAAATACAATCGAGGTGCAACCAATTCATATAAATAACACAAGGGAAAATCCTTGTTGAAACCGAAAAGAAGGTAACAAGTCGGGCTAGGCCCCTTTGGATCACAAGTTTTGTTTCATGTTTCTGATAACCAGTATTCATTAAAAATAGGAGTTGGGTGTTTAAGCTCAATCAGAGATGTCATTCTAAATCTAACATGAAAGTCTTAAGTTGAGAAAACAAAAGACAAAGAAGAGTTATTGCTACAGCGGGAGTCTAAATAAGAAGTTGAACTCTAGCCTCAGCTCGTCCCGTCAGCACCGACCACCCAACCTGAAAACATTTGAAAGTAATTTTGGACTAAGGACTATTGTACTCACTTGGAAAGCATTTTCATAAGCATTTCATATTTTCGTAAATGCAGTTTATCCAATCATAATTGACATAACTTAGAAGGTTTAAAATTGAAAGAACTTCTAAGTATGTTTAAATAATTTCTTTCATTTGTGCACACATGTCACACTCCCTTTCTGTTACTCGCTGTGATCTCGGACCTTTTAGCCACCGACGGATCTCTGTCTCCTGCTTACTTGAACTGATGGCATAACCCAGACAAGTTAACTTTGACCTCAGGACGTTACCTAGACAGGCCTCATATTTCTCATGCTCCGGAACACATCCAGTCGAGCACTCTTATAACGCCTCTGATTAGTGCCCAAATGAGATCAACCCACCGAGTCAGCTAACAAGTGTACACAATTCTCAAACAACGTGTTAGGTCATAAGAGAACCTCAATTGATTAACTTTGCGAGCCTTAAACAGAGCAGAGTGCACATAAATATTTTATTGGATAAACATTTTGCATTTCATTAAATAAACAGTTTGTAATTCATTGAAACATTTAGAGCTTACTAACTCAATCATATTTTATACATTTGGAAAGTAAGCCCACATGGTTAGGCAAAGCCTGAAGATCATAAGCACATAAACACATCTCGGGAAAGCATCGCTAATCCCCTACCCCTTGGTCCACAAAGCCTACAAGAAATTATATTCTTAATAGGTCTCATGAAGCTAGCTTAAAGCCTTAGTGCGTGTGCTTAATTACTATGATTCATCACGCCGGGTTTTCAAAATTTAATAAATCAATAATTGAAAACTAACTCTTGAGACAAGGACACCAACAATATCCTTACTCGATTTTTCTAAAATAATTGGATTTACAAATAAAACCAATTAAATCATAAATACTTTTATTGCATAATGCAAATGCAATGCATGTCATTGTCATGCTTTAAACATATAATAAGTAATTACTTAAAATATGCACATAATAGTAATATAATATTATTATGTAAATTACTTTTTAAAATAATTAATCAAACTAATTGTATTTCAATTAACTAAATTATGAACTGCCCAAAATAATTAAATAGAACAAGTCCCCTTTTTTAAAAAGGAATTTCAGCCCAAGACCCATTTAAAATTTGGCCTACTGCTTTTAAATAAAGAGGCCCAGCTTGATTTAAAATAGGGAGGCCCAACATTTTTTTTTTTTTTTTATAAACTGAGCCCAAGTTCCTAAATCAAAATCAGCCTAAAATAATTATTAGCTCACCCAGTCACCCACATATCTAATTAATACGGGCCCAACTGATCGGCCCGAAACCCAAATCCTATTTCCGGGATCTGCTCTCTCTCTCGGTTCCCACCGAGGATCCGCCTCCAACCACACAAAATCCGGCCACCCCTCTCATCTCCGATCTCCAGCGGCAGCGGCGAGAGCCACCGCCAACAATCGCCCTCTCCCTCTGACCACACTCTCCCCTCTCCCTGATATCCGGCGACCACAGGACAGCTATGGTCGCCGCCGTTCTCTCCTTCCCTTCCACTCAAGCCCCCTCTCTGCTCGTGCTCCGGCGACTGCAGCCGCGAAGGCTGCCGCCTCGACGATACAACACCCTCTCCTCACTCTTCCCCAGCGGACAACAATGGTGAGTTGCCGCCGACCGCGCCTCCCTCAGGGAAGACACAACAGCCTCATCCCTCTGTTCTCTCCCTCTCCGATTCATAGCGAAGGTCGAGACTCACACACGCACAAAGTCGGGTCCGCCGCCGCGACTCCATCTCCGGCGAAGCAGCAGCGACGCCCCTCCGACACACACAAACATACTACACAGACCTCCCCCATTTTTGTTTTCTTTTTTCTTTTTCAGTGGAAATTAGTGGATGTATGTATGCGTGTTTTTTTTTTTTTACATATCATGCTGTGAAATGACATAATCAAGGACTTAAAGATGAAACCTTTATGAGTTTCAGGTTGTTGAAATCTCAAATGTGTGGCTGCATTGGTTTTGGTTGACTGGTGGAAAGGTTTGAAAACATGGAGATTATTGGATGAACAATTGTTGTTCTAAAGAGGGTGTAGAGTGGTGTGACCTCATTTGTGTATTCTTCATAAGTCAAAGGACTAGCAGGAAATTAAGTTCTGTTTTGGGGGCTTATTTGTAAATGTTAGTTAAAAGGTTTGTTATGAAGTTTGCATGAGATTTACGCAGGGTTTGTCTGCTATCTCAACACTTTTCAATTTTTCTTCTTTTGGGCTGGGATGAGAGAAAAAACACAGTAGCGAGAGGGAGAGAATTCATCAACTAGATCTTGAGATCTTGGAGGCTGATTTCTTCTATCTTGAAGTCTGTATTGCATATTCAAATATTAATAGAGTGATTCATCTTGTTTGTCCGTGGATGTAGGATATAATATCCGAACCACGTAAAATCTCACTGTTGATTGTTGTGTTTAATCTTTAGATTCGTTTGTCAATTTCGTTCCCGGCGTTTCTTGTATCAATCGCGTTCAAGAACTTACATTTGGCGCCGTCTGTGGGAACATCATTTGGGAACGAATCCGCGGCTGGATTTTGACAACATTCGAATCAATCATCGCCGGAGATTGACATCTCGTTGGTGACTATGTCGACGGCAAAGTTCGAAGCAGAGAAGTTCAATGGCAAAAACGACTTCACTTTGTGGAAAATCAAGATGAAGGCGATCCTCATCCAACAAGGAATTTCAGCTGCGCTTGATGCTGATAAAATGAGTGAAAAGCCGAAAGAAGAAGGGGGTTCCAAGATCAGTATGGAGGAAATTGATCAAAGGGCGCACAGCACAATAATTTTGTGTTTGGGAGACAATGTCTTAAGAGAAGTACTGGCGAAGGAAGACACTGCATTGAAGGTATGGAACAAGCTGCACTCTCTGTATATGACAAAATCAGTTGCCAATAGACTTTATATGAAGCAGTTACTTTATTCGTATAAATTCTCTGAGGATAAGAGCTTAATTGATCAACTAGATGATTTTAACAAATCTTTAGATGATTTAGAGAGTGTGGATGGAAAAATAGAAGATGAGGATAAAGCCATACTTCTGTTAAATGTACTGTCTAAGAGCTATGAACACCTTAAAGATGTTATGGTGTTTGGAAAAGAGACCTCAATTACTTTTAATGAGGTCTTGAATGCCTTAAGGGCCAAAGAACTTCAGAAAACAGTAGAAGGAAGGCAAGATTCTCAAGCAGATAGCGTTAATGTCAAGAAAGCTAAGTCTGGAAAGTTCAAGAAAGGGAAAGGGCAACAGAATAAACCAAACCAGGGAAAGTCTAAAGACAAAGATGAATCTGCAGATAAGAAGTGTTATCACTGCAAGAAGCCCGGGCACTTAAGAAAGGATTGCTATGCTTGGAAGAGAAAGCAAGCAAAACAAGGGGATAACAAAGAAGCAGCAGCTATAGCAGATCAAGTGGAGGATGCAGAAATGCTGAATGTGGTTAATCATACCATAGGGAATCACTGGGTGCTGGACTCTGCCTGCTCTTTCCACATGAGCCCACATGAGGAGTGGTTCATTGAATTGCAGTACAGAAATGGAGGCTCGATCATTTTAGGCAATGACCAGATTTGCCCTGTAAAAGGAGTGGGATGCATTAGATTGAAAATGCATGATGGAGTTATAAGAACTCTCCAAGATGTCAGATATATTCCAGATTTGAAGAGAAATCTGGTGTCACTTGGCCTACTCGAATCAAAGGGTTTCTCCTACTACTCAGATCAAGGAACATTTCATGTAATGAAAGGCTCAAAGTGTGTGATGAAAGGAAATAGACACAGGAGCCTCTACTATTTGGAAGCGACAACAGTTGTTGGAGAATCTAAGATAAATGTGGCTGATAAGTCACTGCTATGGCATGGGAGAATGGGACATTTGGGAGAAAAGGGGCTTAATGAGTTGTTGAAGCAAGGTCTGCTGCAACATCACCAAACCTTCTCCATAAAGGCCTATGATGATTGTGTACTAGGAAAGAGCTGCAAGCTGCCATTTCCAAAGAGCCAAATGGAAGTAAAAGGTCCTCTTGAATATGTTCATGCAGATCTTTGGGGGCCATCAAAGACAGAAACTATTGGTGGAGGAAGATGGTATTTCTCCCTTATTGATCACTATTCTAGGAGGCTTTGGTTGTATATACTAAAACAAAAGTCAGATACTTTTGGAAAATTCACAGAATGGTACAATGAAGTGGAGACAGAGACTGGTGTAAAGCTCAAATACCTCAGAACAGATAATGGGTTGGAATTTCTTTCAGAGGAATTTCAAAGGTTTTGTGCAAACAAGGGAATTAAGAGGCATAGGACCGTCCCAGCTAATCCACAGCAGAATGGAATCATAGAGAGAATGAACAGGACTATCCTAGAAAGGATAAGGTCCATGTTTGCTGCAAGTGGAGTGCCTAAGAAATTCTGGGGTGATGCAGCTGCAACAGCTTGTTATTTGATAAATAAGAGCCCTTCATCTGCAATTGGTTTCAAGACTCCTGAACAGATGTGGTCTGGAAGATTACCAGAGTATAGTCATCTCAGAACATTTGGGTGTTTAGCATATGCACACATAAGACAGGATAAACTGGAGCCAAGGGCATTAAAGTGAATATTCATTGGATATTCTAGAGGTGTAAAATGATACAAATTATGGTGCATAGAATCAGGGAAGCAGAAGGCAATAATCAGCAGAGATGTCACCTTTAGAGATGATGTTATGCCTTATCTAAAGGTGACTGAACTAGGAGCTGAAGCAGCACAGAAAACTCAGGTGCAGGTGGAGCTATCAGAAGGCACAGCTCCAACGATAAATTCTGAACAGGAACCAGAAAATTACTCCGATTCAGAACATCAAAGTGAAGAGGAGGCTAATAATCTAGATGATTATCTTCTTGCCAGAGATAGAGGTAGAAGGCAGATCAGGCCACCAAGTAGATTTGCTGAAGCTGATCAGATTTCTTTTGCTCTAAATATGGCAGAAGATGTTGAATACATTGAGCCTAAAAATTACAAGGAAGCAGTGAATGGAAATGAGAGAGATCAGTGGATAAGAGCTATGAATGAAGAGATAGATTCATTGATGAAAAATGCAACATGGGAGCTAGTTGATAAGCCTAAAAGTCAGAAATGTATTGGACGCAAATGGGTGTTCAAAAAGAAGATTGAGGCTGATGGTTCTATCAGATTCAAGGCTAGGCTTGTTGCAAAGGGATTCACACAGAGGGAAGGTATTGACTTCAATGAAGTCTTCTCGCCAGTAGTGAAGCACACTTCCATTAGGATTCTGCTATCTATAGTGATTCAAGAAGGGCTGGAACTTCAACAATTGGATGTGAAAACTGCCTTTCTACATGGTGATCTAGAAGAGAAAATTTTTATGGTTCAGCCTGAAGGTTTTATACTGCCAGGGAAAGAAAAGAAGGTTTGCATGCTGAGGAAGTCATTATATGGATTAAAGCAGGCTTCAAGACAATGGTACCTAAGGTTTGATCAGTACATGATGAAGATTGGTTTTGAAAAATCCAAGTATGACAGTTGTGTATATCTAAGAAGAAATGAGAAATCAGAGTTGACTTACCTACTTTTGTATGTAGATGATATGTTAGTTGCAAGCAAAGATGCATCTGAGATCCAAAAGTTAAAGGCTGAATTGAGGAATGAGTTTGAAATGAAAGACCTTGGTGAAGCAAGAAGGATTTTGGGGATGGATCTGATCAGAAACAAGGAGAGCAATAGTCTGTGGCTTGTTCAAACTGACTATGTCATGAATGTTTTAAAGAAGTTTCACATGGCTGACAGTAGAGAAGTTACGGTGCCTCTTGCTCAACATTTCAAGTTTAGAATTGCTCAAAAGCCCAAAACTGATGATGATAGGAAGTTTATGGAAAATATTCCATATTCCAACATTGTAGGCTCAATCATGTATAACATGATTTGCACAAGGCCAGACCTGGCTCATGCAATCAGTGTCATGAGTAGGTTCATGGCAGAACCAGGGAAGGAGCATTGGAAGGGATTAAAGTGGATGTTGAGGTACTTAAAGGGGACAGCAAGATGTGGAATTCTGTTTCAGCAAGCAAAGGTACAAAAAGGAAATTCTTTACTTGGTTATGTAGATTCAGATTATGCTGCTAATTTGGATTCTAGGAAGTCTCAGTCAGGGTATGTTTTTACTTTAAACGGCTCAGCGATTAGTTGGAAATCAATGCAACAGTCGGTTGTGGCATTATTTACAACTGAGGCAGAATACTTAGCCATCACTGAGGCTGTCAAGGAAGCAATCTGGTTGAAGGGAATTTTAGCAGAATTTGGTGTGGAACAGGATACTGTGGAGATAAGGTGTGATAGCCAGAGTGCTATACACTTGGCTAAACATCAGGTTTTTCATGAAAGGTCGAAGCACATTGATGTGCGGCATCATTTCGTGAGGGATATGGCTAGTAAAGGTGTAGTGAAGATTGTCAAGGTTTCAACCGAGGAGAATGCGGCTGATATGTTGACAAAGTCTTTGCCAACATCAAAGTTTAGACACTGCATGGATCTTATCAAGTTGCTTCAAAGGCAGCTTGAGTGAAGTATCAAAGGTTGAAGTTTGTAGTAGACGAAAGGATGAAGCACACAATTTCGGTCAAGGTGGAGATTTGTAGAGTGGAGTGACCTCATTTGTGTATTCTTCATAAGTCAAAGGACTAGCAGGAAATTAAGTTCTGTTTTGAGGGCTTATTTGTAAATGTTAGTTAAAAGGTTTGTTATGAAGTTTGCATGAGATTTACGCAGGGTTTGTCTGCTATCTCAACACTTTTCAATTTTTCTTCTTTTGGGCTGGGATGAGAGAAAAAACACAGTAGCGAGAGGGAGAGAGTTCATCAGCTAGATCTTGAGATCTTGGAGGCTAATTTCTTCTATCTTGAAGTCTGTATTGCATATTCAAATATTAATAGAGTGATTCATCTTGTTTGTCCGTGGATGTAGGATATAATATCCGAACCACGTAAAATCTCGCTGTTGATTGTTGTGTTTAATCTTTAGATTCGTTTGTCAATTTCGTTCCCCGCGTTTCTTGTATCAATCGCGTTCAAGAACTTACAGAGGAAGTAACAACATAATTTGAGTTCTGACCACAGTAGCTGGGTTCTGTTAGATTGGTAGGGAAATGGACTTTATTAGTATCCTATTTCTGATCGACTTTTGAAACTACGAAGTTTTTGAGCTGTGGAGAGCTCTTCCTTGCAAGCGAAGAGCTTAGAGCATCCACTATGGTACTAGCCATAGTGGATACCACATGTGTGCCACCTCATCTACTACCTTCTTTTTCAACTACCTCATATTTTCTCCACTATAGCACTACCTCACTTTTAACTATTCATGGACCCCACTATCATTATTATTTTACCTATATATATATATATATAGGGGAGGGCTAGAATAAAAACACTCTTAAGTGTATAAAATATAAATGATTTTCAGCCCTTAGATCATCAAGATTTACGGTTGATTCGTAACCCTTTTGGATGAATTCGTGGTCCTGAGTTCGAATCCCAAAGGTAGCAAAAATTTATTTTTCGCGATTCGTAACTCTGTTGGATGAATTCGTAACCCTGTTGGATAAAATTCGTACATTAAAAAATGTTTATATTTATATTTTATGAAGTGTTTTTACTGTAGCCCTTATATTTTATTTTAATAAAATTAATATAATTTATTTGTATAATTATATTAATTTTAAAATTAAATTATACTATTTAAATAAATTAATTTATTCATATAATTATATTAATTTTATTAAAATAAAATATAATACAAATACACAAATATATATATATATATATATATTTTAAATAGTATAATTTAATTTTAAAATTAATATAATTATGCTAACAAAAATTAAAATTCAAACGCGCATTTTATTGAAAATTTATTTCTTACAACACACAACTAAAATTTGACTATTGAAAAATTTGCCCGTTATGCTTTTTCCAAATTCAAGTAGAAGATTTTTCAAAAAGCTCTTAAAAAAAATCAGCCGACAAAAAGTTCACTATGTATCAGTTTTTTTTTTTTTTTTTTTTTTTTTTTTTATTTATTTATTTCAAACCTCCAATATTGATCAATTACTAAAAAGAAGAAAAAATCGAAAAAGATTAAAAATACATTCAAAATGAAAACAAGAGTAAAGAAACAGCACGAAAAATGAAAAAGTGGAGGAGAGAGAAACTATTTGGGCCCACTTTTTCTTTCAACTACCGAGTTCTTGCAGGAGCACTCATTTCTTATTTTGTTCCCTTGAATTGTGTTCCACTATGGTGGAACCTGCTTCATATTTTGCCACATAGATATAAGACCCTCCCATAGTGGATGGCCTTATGAATTGTGGAGTATTTGTGAAAAGTGAAATGAAACTCTTAGTTGGTGTAACTTGGCTTTGCAGGAAGGTTTTCATCCAAAAGACTAGAGTTGATGCCTAGTGTAGTGATAGACTTTGTAGGATAATAGGGAATGGTTTTGATAGTAAGGATTGCTAAAAGCAATGAAATGACGTGATGTGACAATTAAAATATCTGCGTTGGATTATCGAGCTGTAAGGATGGTGGCATTGGTTTGAACAAAAAAGCAGGTCTTTATGTGTTACATCAGCGCCACATCAAAAGTTTAAACCTACCAACTTTTATAAACGTACCTCTGCAACAATAAACCTACAAAAGCAACTTCTTTATGGGTCCTACCATATCTCTTAATATTATATATATACACATTTAAATGTATTAACATCAATTTAAATGTGTATTTCATATGCAAGATAATTATATATTTAATTTAATTTTATTTTATTTTATTATAATTTTATTTTATTTAATGAGTAGCATATATTTGCGCATATTATTCATCAACACAACTTAAAATTAAAAATTAAAGGAGAATTTTAATAATTGAAAATACATAATTCAAACGAAAATTACATAGATAAAAGTAGAAATAACAAAATCACCAATTACGTTTTGCTTTAATACTTGCCACAATCATGGAATGTATGTGGAGTTCTTCATCTGTCATTCCGCTAGTGTCCATTCTAATTGTTTCAAATTCTTTCAACATAAGCTCTCCATCTGCGCGCTCAAATTCTTTTGTTTTAATCTCCAACATTTGTTCCTACTTATTATTTGATTCTTCAACCACTTTACCTTTTCCTTTTGATTTATCAAGTTTCTTTGCTCGTTGTTGCCCCATTGGACGTCTCCGAACTTCAGGCATGCCTTCTGTTGACGTGTGACTTTCCGACTCAGATGTCTTAGCTTTCTTACTGGCATGACAAGCCATTTGTTGTGGAGCCCATTTTTCTAAATCTCTCATTATCTTCCATACGTGCTGGTACTTGAACTCCTTTTTTGGATTTACGTTTCACCACTTTTCTAGTGTAGCATCTAGAACATCCTGGTCACTTTGGCCACTAGCTCGATTTTCATAAAAGTTATTGTACCAACCTGAAAAAATATTAACATCAGGCATTATATGATAGTAATGAGATTTAATAGCTTCCCATTTTCGAGGTTCTGAGCCCTCTGGCCTTGCTGCGTTGTAATATTCGACAATCTTCTCCCAGAATTCTTTATTTTTTTGTGCATTTCCAACTATAGAGGAATTGCTGATGGTGCCCCAAGCTTGTGCAAGACAAATCTCCTCTGAAACAGACCATTTTCTCTTTGATTTTTTTGTGTTTGTGGGCATTTCGACAACATCATCGTCATCAGTGAGGTTGATTTGTGTACAATGTGATGGAATTTGAGAGGCAAAGGGTTGAGAAGTGAAAGGTTGAGATGTGAAGGTTTGAGAGTTGAAAGAGAGAGAACCAAATCGTTGAGGGTTGAAAGGTAGAGAACCAAACGATTGCTCGTTAGATGCATGTTGTGTTGTTGGGGAAGAAAAAAATTGAGATTGTGGTGGCATTCCATATTGGGGCATGAAATACGGAGGTATCACATTTGAACCAATAGAAAAATTTGGTGGATAAAGATACGGATTATATTGTGGGTTTTGTATAGGAGAAGAGTCAAAATTTTGGGAGCTTGAATTTTGAGAACTTGAATTTCCTTGCATATTGAGATGGAATAATGAAAAGTTTGATAGAGATAGATGTGGTGCATGGGAAATTTATAGACCTTGAATTATTGGTATCACATTCATAAATTTTCGAGTCAAATAATGGTCTATTACAATATCTTTTGCAGAAAAAACACATTAATTGACTGGACTAGTGCAAAGCTTTTACAGAGGTGTCACATGGTATTGTTTGAATTTGATTCAAAAGCTTTTGCAGAAGTATGACATGATATGAGCTTGACTAGTGCAAAGCTTTTGCAGAATTAACACATGATATTGGCTTGTAGTGCAAAGCTTTTGCAGAATTAAAACATGATATTGGCTTGACTAGTGAAACGCTTTTGCAGAGGTATCACATGGTATTGCCTGAAATTCATTTAATAGCTTTTGCAGAAGTATCACATGGTATTGTCTAGACTGGTGCAATAGCTTTTGAAATGACATAAAATAATTAAAATTACATAATTAAAATTGGAAAAACATAACTAACGTTGAAAATACACAATTAACGTTCAAAGTACATAATTAAAGTGTCCAAATATGCTCAACCAAATCAGCTCTAAGTTGGTGATGTGTTGCTCGATCTCGTAACTTGTTGTAATTACTAAGATATGCCTAAAATTCTTGGCCAGAACCCATCCATGGCTATTGTTGCCGAATGAGATGTGTCTCCGTCAAACCAGGCGATTGCTTTGTCTCGCTCATCCTCAATAATCATGTTGTGTAAGATAATGCATGTGAGCATAATTTTTCTCATGTCATGAACGTGATAGGAACGAGCAGGATTTCTAATTATCGCCCATCAAGATTGGAGCACTCCAAACGCGCGCTCCACATCCTTTCTTGCAGCTTCTTGCCTTTCCTTGAATTTAATTCTTTTTTGATCCATAGGGCATGGAAAACTCTTAACAAATGAAGCCCATTCGGGATAAATTCCATCTGTTAAATAATATCCAAAATTATATGACGTACCATTCACTGTGAACTGAACTTGTGTGGAATTTTCCTGCAAAACAGCATTGAACAAGGGTGAGCCATGAAGAACATTTATATCATTATTGGATCCTGCTTACCCAAAATATACATGCCATATCCACAAGTCTGCAGATGCCACAACTTCAACAATGATAGTCGGGACACCATAGTCTCCTCGAGTATATTGACCTTTCCAAGCGACGGGACAATGCATCCATTCCCAATGCATACAGTCGAGACTTCCCAACATTCCAGGGAATCCATGCCTTTGCTCATGAAGTTGAAGCAAGCGTTGAATGTCATCTTGATTAGGACTTCTCAAGTATTGAGCTCCAAATACCTCAATGACACACTTACAAAAATTGGCTAGACAACTCGAGACAGTTCTGTCGCTCATTCGTATATATTCATCGAGTGAATCACCTGGAAACCCATATGCCAATTGACGGACAGCTGCCGTGCACTTTTGGAGTGGTGATAAGCCGGTTCTTCCAGTTGCATCTCGCCTCAATTTGAACTCATCTGAGTGATTTTTCAACGCATGAACAATGAGAAGGAATAACTCCCTTCTCATTCGAAATCGACGATGGAATGTATCTGCGCCAAACGCGGGAACCTCGGTGAAATAATCCTTGAGAAGACGCTCATGTCCGCTTTCACGGTCTCGCTCAACATATTTTCGGCGGGCTGCTCTTCTTGACGAACTATGAGCTGTTTCTGCATCTTGTTCATCAGCAATAGCAATCATCTCTCATTCTATATCATCTTTCGCTGTTTCACGAATCCAATTCTTACGCATTTCTTTTATTTGATCTTGATTTGGTGAGTTTGACATTTTGAAAGAAAAATAGAATCAAGAAATAAACACAAAGAAGAGAAGATAAGTTATGTTATGCAATACCGAAAACTTGAAGTATATATAGATAAGAAAACTAAAATAAAATAATTAATAAAACTACAAATAATTTAGCAAACAAGCTTGTGTCGGGTGCTTGCAAAAAAATTACACATAATAAATAAAAGAATTACACATTAAAATAAAATAAAATAAAATAAAAAATTATATCATTATAAAGAAAAAAATAGAAATGCATGCTCATTAAAAAAAATTAAATGAAACGAAAACTAAGAAACAAAAAAAGAAATTAAATGCAATTGGAGCACAAATTTGCCAACAATTTCATTAAATAAATCGAAAGTTTAAAACATGCAAAAAAAAAAACAAAAAAAAACAAAAATCTGAAACAAAAGTATAATTTGCAGCCATGGCCCACAATTTTCTTGCTTTATGTGCATGGAGTTGGGTTCTATGTGTAGGAGTTGGGTTTAGGGAGTTGAGCCAACATGACAATTTGCAATGGAAGGGAGCTAGCTCCCAACTCCTTAAAGAAGGAAAGGAGCTACCTTTGCCACCACCCTAAGAGCATCTCCAATGGTTCACTCTACATTAGAGTGAACTTCACTCTATTGTAGAGTGAAATGTAGAGTAATTTCATTTTGCTCTCCAACAATCAACTTTATATTTCACTCTACAATGGAATATTCTATTTTGATACTTTCAATTATTATTAAATTAATCATTTTATATTGTTATTATATATATATATATATTTAATTCTATTTATATTTATTCTGATTTATTTAATTATAACATAATATAATATAAATATTTATATTTTTTATATTAACTATATTTAAATTATTGCACATTAATTAATTCCAACAACATATAAAATAACATTACTTAATACTTACAAAAATTTAAATTACTTAACAATAGGAATTAGTGTTCAAAATTTGAATATTCCTCCCACAAATGATCAACCAATGCATCACGAAGTGCAAGATGAGCTGATTTATCTTTGATGCTTCGATAGTGTGTGATTTATGCATAATTGTTCTTAATTTGGGGGTTTGATTGTGCTAAATTTGAGTTAAATATTCTGGAATTTGGTGCGTTTATGAGTCTATTTGATGTGTAGCAGGGGATTTTGATAAATTAGGAGAAAGAATCATAGTTTGGAGATTTTGGATCAGAAATGCTTGTTTAGGCGCAAAGTAGTGCACAGTGCTGAAAATCCCGTGCCAGAGTTGAGCTGACAATACCGCGCCAGAGCAGACTACACCTCCAGAGCAGATTACATCTCCAGAGCAGACTACATCTCCGGAGCATACTACACCTCCAGAGCAGAGTACTTCTCCAGAGCTGCCGACGTATCCAGAGCTGACCATATCCAGAGCTCACTTTATCCAGAGTTGACACTCCCTAGCCAGAGCCTGGCAATTACGTGTCCAGAGCTGGCAAATCACGCAAGGCTGTCAGCACTGCTCCAGCGCTGGCAAACATTCGCCAGCGCTGCTGTTACTTGTTGAGCACTCTTTCCAACCTGAACTTTCTTTTGCTGTCACGATTCTATCTCTTAGGCCCAGTTTGGCTGGGCCGTTCTTGATGGTCTTTAGGGTTGATGAAAGGTAGTCTATATAAAGGGCTTAACGTTCATCATGAAAAAAGATCTTCAGCCTTCGGATCAAGATAATCTTCTACCTTAGGCATCAAAACACTTTACAGTTTTCTCGTTTTCATAGTTCTTAAGATTTCCGAGTTTTTATTCTAAGTTAGCGTTCAATTCAGTTTGGTTTAGTTTACTGTTTCGAGTTGTAATCAAGTGACAGTGATTCGCTTCTCGCGACGATTTCGGTATTTATTATTTACGTTAATTCTTTGCTTCTACTTGAATTATGTTTTGCTTTCAATTATGCAATTTTGTTTATGTCAGTTTAGATTAGAAGCTTTTAATTACAGTTGTTTAAATTCTTAGCGTAATAACGTTTAAATTTGAGTAGCCTTTACTTTACCGTTTAATTCTGCCTAAGGTTAGTAATTTATTTATGCTTAAGTCTTTGTGTTTCACCTAGTTAATTCCGAGTTTAATTTCTTGTTAAGTTTAATTTACAAGCGTTAGTTTAATTTTACAGTTTTCAAACGACAACCTTTACTACTTTCGTTGTGATACAATTAGAAGCCCTGTTAAATCTTCCTTGAGAGACGAATTGGGTTTGCTTACACGTTACAATAGATCTCGTCCTATTGTGAGTCAATCTAGCGTAGTGTTTAGGTTGAGTCAAATTTTGGCGTCGTTGCTGGGGAAGGTTTTAGGCGTTTTAATTGTGTCACTTTGTTTTATGCTTTTATTTACTTTGTTTACTTTTCTTTTTCTTGTTTTTGTCTCTCGCCGGTGCGTTTGATCCGTTTGTTAGTGTTGTGCATGCAGGGTCGCCGAAGCTTAAAATAGGAATCGGTGCCCTACGTCGATAACATTAATCGGACCAGTGGTGTGTTTAGAAAGAACATCAAAGAATTATTTCCTAACGAACGAGAGAAAGGATCTGAGTCTGACTCTGAAGGAAATGAGCGTGACAGAGCAGACGCGGGAGCTGAGTCTGACTCTGAAGGAAATGAGTGCGACAGAGCAGACGCGGGATCTGAGTCTGACTCTGAGGGAAATGAGTGTGCCAGAGTAGACATTTTCTACTCTGACACTAGTCTGGAGGATACAGCGGACTCTGATTCTGACCATTCAGAGCAGTTCGTAGCAAAGGAGGAAGAAGAGATGGCGCAGAATAAGCAGTATATGGGAGACTTCACCCGGCCCGTCATAGGTGATTTATGCCTAATTGTTCTAATTTTAGGGGTTTGCATGAGCTTTATTTTAAGATAATCTTCTGGAAATTGGTGCGTTTTATGGTGTATTTCATGCTTTGCAGAAGATTTAGGTTTTTGAGATGAAGAGTGCAAATTTTGGAGAGTTTGGGCTAAGAATTACGTTTTTGGTGCATACTCTGGCATGTCAGAGAAGCGAAGCCCCGCATGCCAGAGCAGCGAAATGGGAAGCCAAAGAAATGCTCCAGAGCCAGAGCAGCGGAACCAAGTCAGAGCAGAGAAATGCGCTCTGTCGCTGCAAAGCCAGAGAAATCAAAGCCAGAGAAGTCTCGCCAGAGAAATCACTTCGCTGCTGAAGTCTCGCCAGAGAAATCACTTCGCTGCTGGAATCGTAAGTGCCAGAGAAATCAAAGCCAAGCCAGCGAAGTCAATCTCCAGGCCAGAGGAATCACTCGTCAGAGGAACCGAATGCCAGAGCAGCGAAGTCAACAAGCCAGAGGAATCGAAAGCGCCAGCGGAATTGCCAGTCAGAGAAACCGAGAGCCAGAGCGGAAGCCGTTCCGCTGGCGAGAGCCGCGATTTCCGCCAGGGTGGAGATTATTTCCAGAACGCGCGTCACAGCTGGAGAGTTACCTTCCTTTGCACGATTCTATTCCTTTTAGAGTTCGGCTTTGCATGGCAACTTCCATGGTGATCCATAGGGATTCGAAGTCTATAAATAGGGCCATAGTTTTCTTTGTAAAAAAATCTCTTGCCCTAATTTTTGGACGCCTTTGAGATCTTCCCTTGGCAGCCGAAAACTTAGGATT